>NW_023276655.1:0-3312 GCF_013357705.1 Chelonus insularis
TTTTTCTTTTACTAAGAACGACATGAATGACACATTTGCTTTTTTGTTATTACAAATTTTTAAGATATTCACGAATAGTGAGAAAAAGGGTTTGTTATACAAATATATACTTTTAATTTTATAACCAACAAAAAACGTTTTTTCATTGGCCGAGAGTTAATAAAACTGTGTAAAAATTCCGGAACTCTGTGTAGCAATACAATATTTCCAAGTTTTTTTAACGGAATCGTTTATGTACTATTTCTTTTTTTTTAATTAAATGCAAGATTTTGGCATTTTATTCTCAATATTTACCCGAAATTGATTTTGTGTAACTAAACTCATGTATATTACGCAGACAAGTTCGCGGGGGAATTCAGCTAGTTAGTGTTACGCAGTTGGCGCCAAGGCAAAAAAACAAAATTTTTTAAAATTGATTGTTCGGACGCATCCCGGGTGTATACATTTCAAGGTCCCCCCTAAACAAACTCAAAAGAGGACCTATCAGACAGCTGCGGCGTGACGATGGTAACCAACCCCCCTATCACGGGTGCCTTCCTTCTTAGGGCGTTCGCCGAAACAGCGTGCTAGCACGCGGTAAACCGGCTAGTAAGTATACTCCCTGGGGGATTAACTCTATGGGCAGTACCTCTTGCAATTAGCATTTCATTCTATTGTAAAGTTTATTATAAAAAAAATTCTTTTGTGTGATAAGAGGGTAAGTATGTTTTTAATAAAACCCCCCCAAGAAAAAGGAACTTGTGTGTCAACCCGAATTTGGTCAAAATAGGCCTTAGATCTAGTCTTACTCATCAACGGTTTTTGAAGCAGTTCCCAGGACAAAATCATTAGTTCAGGTATAAAAAAGCAAAATCATATTTTTCGTTACGTTTACAGCTTAAAAAACAGCGAGTAATCGTTATAAAAAAACAATTCATTGAATTTCATACTTCTTCAGGGAAAGTCAAAAACTAACACAATTATTCTCGAAGATAAAAATAACTTAGTGCTTGAGCTATGGAACCGAAAAATCGATACAATTATTATAAAGTTACTATCTACGATGAAATTTTTTTCTCAACATTGTTTAATAATAGGAAGTAAGTAACCCGTCAGATCATACCTGATGTTGTTTGAATATGATTCAGATTGCTGATTCGATTTTGCAGACATTGGTAGAGGTGCTTTAGGCATTGATAATACTGATGCATCCATTCTGAGAAAAACTTTTTTGAAATACATACAATTTATGTGAAACTTGATATCCGTAACTATTTATGAATATTGCAAATGTACTAATAAAAGTATGTTTTGTTATAATTCTATCTGGGGCCTGAGAAGATACTAAGCCCTAATCATAGTTCACCCTTCTCTTTTCTATCTTACGATCTAGTATGCGTACCCACAAGTGTACCGGACAACTCTACACTCAAAAAATATATTGTAATGTCGTCAAAATTTCTAGATGTGCATATTTCCGTAATTCTTGCACATCATGTTTTTGTATTTAATCAATAGTCATTATGAATTATAAGTTTCCAACTGAGTGCAAAACAAAAATTCTTCGTAAACGATAAATAAAGTTACTGATCAGCCATGCCTTCGAATTTTATCCATAGAATTACAGGTAATACTAAAATAGCAGTGCTGGTCTGCAATCTGCAAAACCAGTCATTGATTATTGATTTAACTTTTTTTTTCTTTTTTTGTTATAGTATTAAAATGTTTATTACTATAACTCATTGTAGGTTTCGATTTACGCGAAATTTAATTGGCTGTGATCAAAATTTCCTACTGAATGTAATATATTAAATTCACAATAACGATTACATCATTGTTTTATAGACCGTAATAAAATTCGACCATCATTGAACATGACTAACAAATATCGGATACCTTTTATTACACGGAAAGAATGTTAAATAATTTTTTTCCACAGATTTAAATGAAATTTTACCATGGGATAGAGTAATGTTAGACCAGCCCGAATTTGTAATTCTTTATACTGTTGCCCACAGTGAAATAAGCCTGAATAGTTAATAAAATTTTTGTTTGGAATTTAATATCAGAAATAAATAGCAATCTGACTCAGAAAATTACATTCCTCCGTCAGGAGTGACCACTCAGGTGATAGCCAATCACTAATATTTTGCGAATTTATGCAGTAATGTAAGATCTAGACACGTGGGAGTATTTTTTTATTAATTATGATATATAATTTAAAAAGAAAAAATTCTTTTTCACGCGACCTTGATTCTCTTTCGATTTAATAAGACATAACTGGTATCTTTGATTTAAGCAGCAAATGTAACATTTACCATATAATGATGCAATTGCGACTTTAAGAAGTAATAAATACGACAATAATTGTTAGCGACATCAATTATCGTTAATTTCACCCATCAGATAGAACTACAATAAATGAGCGTCGGGTGCGTAACTTGCAAGAAATAAATAATGTTCGTGTTCATGAATAGCTATAAAATTAAAAAGATTCTGAAAATTATACTAGCATGCACTCGTGATTTCGTCAGCAAAGGTAGTATATTTTTGAGTTCAAGTTAGACCGTTTCCAACATATTTCCATCTAACTGAACGAAATGTGAGGAAAAAAATCAGTATCTCGTTTAGTGACTCAATTTTCGTAACAAATTGACCTCTTATAAAGAGGAAAAGTCCATTTTTATTTATGTTACTAGATCAATAACTTTTTTTCAGTGAAAAAAAAAATTTCTCGTTGAAAGTACTTAAATACATTAGATCAAACCTGTATTCGATTGTTTGTATCCATATCGTGAAGCCCAGAAAATCTTTCTTAACAATAGAAAATGATCTCGAGTGCCTCAATGTGAGGAGGAATGAGGAGAATTATCAATCTCAAAAATAATATAATCTCACTAGATTTAAAATAAGTAAACTAATTTTTTTTTGTTTTATTGCGGTAGTCAGTATTTGGTTCAAAAATTACACTTGCATTGTTCTAGATAATTTCATCTGAAGATGTCTGATTCTCAAACACGATTCGGCGTCACTTTGCAAATTCACGCTTAACTTTAATTAAGTGCACTTTGGTTTGGAAAAGATTGTTCACCTTGTAACGAGATGGGTGAATCGAGTGTCACCCAGCCCTTCAGCAGGTCGATACGTTATCGACCTGTCGATCATTGATTGACCTAATTTACCAATTAGGTCAAAATAGTTTATTTTTGGCGGCGCTATCATCACCACGTGGTCAGCCGGCTAGAAATTTTACATAAAGACGCCATTGTGGAGTTGTTGTCGAAAGAGTAAGCACGTGGTGTCAAGTTCTCTTCACTGATTCTCTGCAATCAT